>NC_064818.1:49945511-49983922 GCF_023721935.1 Panthera uncia
CATGAGTGAGGCGGGTCGGGTGCCCTCGCCTGCCGCGCCGCCGGAGGTGGCGGCGGCCGCTCCGGACGACAGGAAAGGGAAGGAGCCGGAGCGCGAGAAGCTGCCGCCCATCGTGTCGGCGGGCGCCGGCGCGACTGCGGTAGGTGACGGGCGGGGGCAGCCGGGCGCCCCGACGGCGGGCGTCTGGAGGGAGGGCGGGGGGCGCTCGGAGACCCTCGGGGCCCCCCGCGGAGATGCACCCGGGCCACCCTTCCCCGGGCTGCAGTAGAGTGTGCCTGGTGGACAGCCGCGAACACCTCTAAAGCTGCACCTTTCACCCTCGGGAAATGTTGGGGTGGCCGCTCCGCTGGCTTTTCGCGGTTATTGTCTGCTTTGAGGGGCCCACTTTGTCTAAGGAAATGGCCAGCATCTCGGAGGCGACGTTATCATCTGTTGGATGAGGATAAGGTGTCAGGCAGGGAGGAGTGGGTTTTCCACGGAGGTGCCTGCCTGCCTGCCTGCCTGCCTGCCTTAGGGGCGCCGAGATTTCCCCCCTGGCTTCGCTTTTCTTTCCCTTCCCCCCTTCGGATTGCACAGGCTGGGCGGCGAGTTTCCACTTAATTGTGACCTTTCCGTGGCTGTCAGGGTAGTGGGAGATAGATGCCTCGGTGATGGTTTTAGTTTTCATATGGTACAGACATGTGACGTAAGGTGGGGAGGCTTTTTTAACCTTTTATTTAAACTCAAGTTATCTAAGCTTGACAGGGATGATTTCCCAGCTGGATTTTCTTAAGGATTATTTGGAGAGCGCTCAGCGGCTTCAAACTACATATTGCCAGATGATGTAATGGGACAACCCCCCCCCCCCCCCCGCCCCTTCCCTGTTTTTACTGATGGTTATGACTCTGGTACTTTGGAGCACACACACAAAAATTAATCTTTAACTTCTGGGATTTTTATTTGACATAACATGTACTTTCTGAAAGTTTGCTTTGGTACATTTAAAGACCATGACTTGTCATGCATCTGTGCTTGACAAAATAGTAAAAGTTTAAAGAACATGATACATTTTCTTTATTCCTACTTGCAATTCATTTCTTAAAACCTCCCTCTTAAATGACTAAGAAGTTACTAAAATAGCTCACTCTTTAAAGCGTTAGGAATAATGTTTTGATTCTGTAGGTTTTTCAAAAATGTCTAAGGACTGTGATAACTGGAAATTGTTAGAACAAGCTCTCTTCATTAAATCATTGTGGCTAAGTGTGGACAGTAATAAAAGAACACATATGGTAAAATATAGCTACAGTTGAGTGGTAAATTGGAGTTGCGGTTAGGAATCACTTTGGGAAATGCTTTGAAGGAATTCGTCATCCAACTGCTTGCAGACCCATTGGGGTTCCTGTGTTGGTACCCTGGACTTTCAGAGCTTATCCAGGACTTTCTGAACTTGCAAAAAGGCAGTGTTTTAAAAGTTCATTTCTAAATCGGTTGTTTAAAACAATGAATGCATATACTTATGAGAAACAGTTACATGAATGTGGGTCCTCAAGTGAGTGTCCTCCCCAAAACATACTTATCTCAGTGTGGCTGAAAAATTGAAGGCTTGTAACAAAAACTTGGAGAAATTGATAGTACGGACCCAGGACTACAGACTGTTTCCTGAAACCCTTGGAATTCAGAAATTTTCAGATTTTTAGGAAGGTAATTTGGTATATAGGTCATGTATAATATCCACAAGTGGGGTCCTGGCCAGTTCCCTATAATCAACATGTCAGTAGTTCTGCAGTGTAATGTATGTTTGTTCCCACTAAGTGAGGTGAAGTCAGACTTAAGTATAAATAGCGTCAGATCAGTTCAGATCAGGTTGGATTGTCAAAGAGTTCAGGTCAGGTACATGTTTCATCACCATATGAGTTACAAAAGCCTTTCCGTTTTAATAGCTTATGGGGTTTCGGAAGTGTGAATAAAGGATTATGGGCTTTTACCACTAGTCAAACAGAAGAATAGAGTTCAGTAAGCTTTTTTTTTTTTTTTTTTTAACCTTGAATTACAGCAGTTAAAGAAAATTGAAGAAAATATGTGTTTGGTTCTCCAGAGGGCAAGAGAGCTGGGATGATGTCTCAGTTCACCAGCAAGTGGGGAAGGCCTTGGTGTGGAGGGGCAGGGAAAGACAGTTTGTGGCCTGTTTGGTTCTTTTTCAGCCTCCATTGTGGATTAGATGGAGCTTCTGGAAGTTTGCTTAGGAACCTGATTGCCATCAGTTAACTTTTTTCTCTGGGCTATTTTCGTGATTCTTTTTTGCCCCAGGTGATCAGTTCTGTCTATGTAGACTGAGTTCATGATTCAATTAATGTAACCCTCCATTATTGGCTTTTTCCAAAAATCATTCCGTCACGTTTTTGTGAGAGTTTGGAAATAATTCAGAGTGACAGCTCCCTAGAATAAGTAGAAGGTCAGATTATGAAGACCCTAATGAAGCCTGAGGAGTTGGGACTATATCCTGGAAGTTTAAAGAAATGTGCAGGAGTGGGCTTCAGGGTGCTGGAAAGAGAGCCCTAAAGTGATTGATCCTAAGACCCCTGAAGTGTGAAGGAAGCCCATTCTAGCCAGGAAGTGCCTAACACAGTGGTCTCAAACCTGACTGACCAGAGTTCCCCTGGTAGCACGTCAAAATCCTAATTCCCAGGTCTCCCTCCACAGCGCGGGTTTTCAACATTTGTTGCACCGTAGAATCGCCTGGGGAGCTGTTAGAGCCATCATTGCCCGGTTTCAAATGCAAGCCAGTGAAATCAATCTCAGGCTTCTTTTTACTTCTCACATGTAGCTAAGATTGAAAAATTGATGTTTTATGTACTGAATTAAGGGCTCCATGGAATCTGTGTTTTAACTACATTGCTTCAAGTCTACTTAGTTTGTAGAGCAGTATTTGAAATGGACTGGTGAAAGGTATGGATTAAATGAATGAGGCACAGCAGAAACCAGGGGTGGTGGGAGAACTGAGAGAAAAGGTGGTTAAAGTGGCTCTAGGATGCTCGAGAGGCTCAGGATAGAGCCCTGAGAGAACCATCAAGGTGCGTGGTTTGTGTGGCGAGGTCGTGCAGATCTGCAGAGATGAGGAGCCCAAGGAACTGGAAATAGTGCGTGGATACGAAAGGCTGGTGGTGTGAACACTGAATATACGGAGACTGATGGATTAGAGTGGAGGAGAAGATTGCAAATTAGTTGCTACTGTAGTTGCTAATGGAAGTTAGAAAAATATGGTGAATGGGGGAGAAGAAAGTGGTCAAAGGAAGAGCAGAAATGAGTGGTGGTGAGGATGAGTTTGACTGTCTACTTCAACATTTAAATCAGATGAACAGGAAAAGGGAGGAGGTTCTCCACAGGATAGGGTGGCAAGGAGTGGAATGGGTTCTAGCAAGAGTTAGCTTTAATCAGGTCAAGAAGGTGAAGGGAAATGGGGAAATCAGTTTAGGATTTCAAAGAGAAGTTTGCCCACAGTGAGGGCCAGGAGACTTGTCAAGTAGGTGGAAGGTGAGGGAAGGTTTTGAGGAAAGCACAAAGTTTGTGGAGAAGATTTGATAGGAAATCAGTAGCAGGAATGAGAAGTTTGTACACATTCTATGAGGTGTGTATAAATGGGCTTAGTGGAACCACTAGCCAAAATGTAACTACCAGTTATTAAACACCTATTATGTTTAGCTTTGGGCTAGATGCTAAGAAAACATAAAAACAAGGTTTAAAAACATTCCTGCCTCGGGGTAGGCAGGGCTAACACATAGAAACATAACAAAGCAAAGCAATGTGTAGAAGTCACAGTGAGCCATAGAAACAATTTGCCCCATAGGAGACCAGAGTAAGGAAATCAATGTGTGCAGAACTGTGAAGAAAGGCCTGGAAGTAAAGGTAATTATTTAAGCTGGCTGGCCATTGAAGGATGATAGGATTTGGATGGGCAAAAGAAAGTGGGAAAAGTACTCCAGTGGGGAAAACAACATGAACAAGGCTTACAGAGAAGCATTAGGGAGCCATACAGCGAGTCCAATGGAAGCGTGCTGGGAACTTGTGGGAGGTAAGTAAGATTGCATGGGGGCTGGAGCCAGATCACTAGGCACAGAAGTATGGACTTTTTTTTTTTTTTTTTTTTTTGTCCATGGTTAGTGGGAAGCCACTGGAGTTGCTTAAATAGAGAATGAATGACATAATGAAATCCATGGTGGTGATTAGCGATAGCATGGACGGGAGGAGGAAGAGTGTAAAGGAAGGAGCTTTATAGTTGGTACCCAAGATGACAGGTGCATCCACTCAGGTGGTGGCCACGTGATAACGGTAAGGGATGGAGGAACCCGAGTGATGTGGAACCTTATTAGACAACAGAATGAAAAAGAAGGAAGATTGATACATAAAAGGATTCTGCAGTTTCCAGACAGGTTCTCTCAGAGAAACATGTTTACATAAAAAGGTAATCCAGCCAACATCATTCCAAATGATGTGTATAAACTCACATAAACTCTGTCCCATCTAGTGTTCGGAACAATCTAACATATGGAGAATCTTGTGCCCTTTGTCCATCTTGTTCTAAACAAGAGGTGAGACAGGAAAGAGTGAAGGCTGTGGTGCCGAAGGTATTTTAAGCAATTGAATAAACAACAGATATCACAAAAATACATCATATATGTGTATGCTTAATACATATAAGTCATATAAATAATAGCTAGTATTTGAGTACCTACTCTACACTAAGCATTTTCCCTGTGTCTCTTGTTTAGTCAGATTGCAACCAAAAACAGTCACCACAACCACTGTGATGGTGAGGAAGATAATCTTCTTATTTCACAGAAAAGGAATCTGAGAGAGAGGTTACCTATTCCTTGCTGGAGGGTAAAATGGCCGGTTAGGAGCAGAGTTGGTTTTAAAATTGAGATGTTTCTGACTCAAAAACTCTATAGTATGCTCTTTCCACATACTATATTGCTGGTGAGGGGCAGTGTGGCTCAAAAAACCTGCACCTACAGCAGTATTTGTTATTTTTGAAAAGAGGTTATGGTCCAGTGACAAGTTTGTTCAAAATTTTGTTACTGGAGCTAGAACTATTATGGAGGAGAAAGATGTGTTCAAGGATATCTGATAGTGTCAGTTTTCGTGATGGTGTGAATATATCATTAACTTCTATGTAAAATAAAGCAGTCTAATTAGAGAAAAATAATCTGAGAGTCTTGAGATGTAAAAAGGAAGGGCTATAGCTATATAAACACATATCCAGGGTGTCTCTAATTTTGAGTGGGTTGTAAAGTCTGTTTGTCAATTTTTTTAACTGCACAGCCATTATGTAGTTGCCTGCTTATTCTCTCATTCATAACTAATTCAGAATGTTAGGACGTGAGTAATTTGACTATATTTAATGATTGGAGAAAAGTGGTCGTTGTGCGTTGTGAACCAGGGAACCTCCAAAAGTGCCTTATATGATTCTGAATCTTCTTCACAGGGGAAATGAGAAGACTAAATTAATACACAAAAAGCATTTAGGAAAGAGGCTTGACAAAGTGAGCTGAATAAATGTTGGATGATATTATTATTATTATTATTATTATTATTTGCAAACCAACATCTGTCGCTGGAAAGCTGTTTGTAAGCCAGCCAGCCCTTTCTAAGTCCATCCTGTGGCTTTGGTACTTTCCTTCACAACTTTGTGTATCAAGCCCCGTATTACCCTGTCTTCTTTCTCCTTTCCTTCTGTGCGTAGACACCACACACACACATACACACACAGACACTCACACACACTGAATTAAAGGACCTCACGCGTCCTCTGAACTCTTCAGGGCTGGTGTATGCCTGGGTTCATGTGAATTTCTTTTTGGAGAGGAAAAGAAATAGCTTCACAAAGGGATACAGCTAGTGTTGCCAGGGCAGCAGCTTGTTTTGGCATAGTGTTTGGAAATTAACTTATTTTGAGTTTGAGTTGAGGAAGAGAGAGTAGAGAAGGATCAACAGAAGACAAGTGAGGAAGTAGGTGGAGCTGAGAAGGCTCTGGGAAGCTTTGATTTCCCTACTTTTTCTCTGGTCTTGCCTTGCAAAAATGTTAGACTGCTACGCCTTATATGAATAACAAGTTGTTCCTAAGTTGATATTTGTAACTTAGTGACATTTTGGTATGCAATCAAAAAACATCTTTGGGGAAATGATTGTAGTAAATGAATATGCCTCTTAAAAATAGAAATTATTGCCTGGGTGCCTGGGTGGCTCAGTCAGTTAAGTGTCCGACTTCGGCTCAGGTCTCATGATCCTGTGGTTCATGGGTCGGAGCCCCATGGAGGGCTCTGTGCTGACAGCTCGGAGCCTGGAGCCTGCTTTGTGGATTCTGTCTCTTGCTCTCTCTGCCTCTCCCCTGCTCGTACTCTGTCTCTCCTCTCAAAAATAAATAAAACATTTAAAAAAAATTTTTTTAATTAGAAATTATTGAAATTTTACTAATTCAACTGAATTGAAAAGTCTATCTGAAGTCTGAGCCTAGTCATTAAAAAGAGCTCTCTTTCAAATTACCTTGCTTTTGATCCACATGTTTTTATTAAAGAATAGCAAATTGGTTGAGGAATTGCGATTGCATCAAATCAGACATTTTAAAAGTAGTATTTTACTGTCTAAAGATAATCTGTTGATGAAAATTTTTTTTCTATTCCTATGTTGTAAGATATGTGAATAAAATTTCCCATGCCACCTTGCTTTCCTGATAAGTGAATACTGAATTTTCTGAGCTTCAGGACTAACCTTTCTTTTATATTAAGTTGGATTACTTTTCAGTTATTTATAAGATTAATTAATTGCATTGTGACTTTTCTGGTGTCAAGATTTTGTTTCAGAATCCACATCCTTATTCCTAGTCTCCTTTGAAAGAATTGGTTTATGTCACTTAAGAAAAGCAATTCCACTTGGACTGGTGCTACTTAGTTTGGGAGGGAAGTTCACACCTTGCAAGTAGCTAACTTTTCACATCTTAATAGAAGGCTATAGAGCAAAGTTAGCACTTCTGATTTTATAACGCAGCATCCTAATAGGGAACTGTGAAAAAAAAAAAACAAAAAAAGAAAAACAAAATGTCTTTATCCAGTAACAGGGCTTAAAATAGTCTCCTTTGTAGACTAAATAGAATTGAGACCTCTCATCTGATGTGTCCCTAACTGGTGGTTTAGGTCAGTTTCTATAAAAAAAAAAAAAAATTGATAAAGCAGAGAATCTTAAATGCTTTTTATTTTAACTTAAAACAAACATATAAAAAAATTTAATGTTTATTTTTGAGAGAGGGAAAGAACAGGGGAGGGGCAGAGAGAGAGGGAAACACAGAATCTGAAGCAGGCTCCAGGCTCTGAGCTGTCAGCACAGAGCCTGACATGGGGCTCGAACTCACAAACCATGAGATCATGGCCTGAACCAAAATCAAGGGTCAGACCCTTAATCGACTGAGCCACCCAGGCGCCCCATTAACTTAAAACATATAAATGTACATATGTTCACCTGCCTTTTGATACGGTGACCTTTGCTCAGTATCATAGAAAGTCACTTAATCTTTTGTAAAGTAGTTTTTCTATGCATGATAGGTAGTCCCCGGACTCCTTAATACTGAATGATACATGCGTTACCTTAGGAGCACTTAAACTGTTGCTGAAATATTTATCTTTGGACTTGAAAAATAAATTTCAGTGAGGCACGGCCCAAAGTATAGATTGCTGTTATCCCTACATGCATATCAGAAATCACCAATGCAAGAAACTCAGTTTTTATCCATTTAGATAATCTTTCGTTCTTTTTCTATAGTCTATTTTCTACTGCATTTATATTTACCACTTTTCCAGCAAAGCCCTTCATCCAAAAGTGATGCAGGGATATTCTGAATCAGAATAATAGTTCTTTTCTTTTTCCTAAGGTTGTATGTTGTATTGAGTCTAGTTTAGGAAAGTATGTTTTCATCTGTCTGGATCAGCTCTGTCGAGTAGAAATATAATGTGAGCCACACATGCAATTAAAAACTTTCTAATAGCTACATTAAAAAGAGTAAAAATAAAGAGGAAAAGTTACTTTTAATAATATATTTTATTTAGCCCAACATATCCGGAAACTTACACTTCGGTATTTAACCAATATAGACACTTCCTGAGAGACTTTGCCTCTCTTTCGTACTAAGTCTTTGAAAATTGTGTATTTTATACTTCATAGATTATCTGTTTGGACTAGCACATTTCAAGTACTCAGTAGCTCCCTCTAGCAAATGTAGAATATGCTCCAGCAAATGGGCATATTAAGCAGTGCAGATCTAGAGAATATCTTCTTGTCCTCCCAAGATTCCTTAAATTCATTCTTAGTTTGAATGCCTATTGTTGCAATCCTCAGAGTGTCCTCCTCCTCCTCCTTGTAGAGATACATGAGGTGGAAACTACTTCTATGATGATACTAAGTGTAGCATCGGAGTGTAGAGTGTAGTTTTCTAGAGGATACATGACACTTGGTATCACAACAAATTGAACACAGAAGCAGGTAGAAGAATCCAGCTGTCTTCTGTGAAATCAGATGTTAAAAAATAGATTTGCAAAATGTAAAACAATGGCACTCTTCTCACTAAGAGGTTTGTTTGTTTGTTTGGGAAAATAATATTTTCACAAATGGGTTTATTGTTCTCTTAAAAGGAATTAATACATGCAACAATTTTTAAGAGGGTAAAGGGATTCTGAGACCAGAAAGTTGGAGACACAGGTTGAATTCCCTTGGTTCTTTATTTGGCATTATTGATGACAGGTATTCTACATTAAGTGTGTTTTCCACCTAACGAAGTGTTATTGCACATTTTAGAATGTCCAGATGTTGTTTATTGTATGGAGCATTTTCTAAAATACATCATGTACATGTCAGATAGACGATACTGAATGTAATCTAGCATGTCCTGTTGACTGGACCCCTGTGACAGCTCTGCATCCAGAGCTTACGTATCCGCGGAGCTCTGTGTCAAGTTCATCTAGCTGTACATTTGCAGTGTTGGTCTCTTCCGTGAGTAAAATTTCAGCCAGTTGACCCATCTAAATAGCTAGAATGTCACATTAATTTTCACTTGATACAGTTTAAAATGCAAGCATTTCCAGCTTGTTCACAAAACTAGTAGGTTGAACCACGTTATGAATGAATAATGAGTTTTGTAGGTAGAGAAATTCAATTTTAATTCAGTCTAACATAGTGGTGAGATGCTATGGCTTGAAAATGTTTCATGATGAAACAGAGCCAGCAAGGATTATTTTATCAATGATTGGTTTAGAATGTGAACAAAAATGTTTTATATTGTACAGCAGCTTTTGGGGATTAGAGGATGAGCAAGGTAAATTTTATCACAATCTTGAATATGGTGGAACTTGGTATTCAGCACAAAAGCTATTATGGAAAACTATGAATGTCCTTTTTATTAGTATCTGATGAGAAATATGGTAAAGAAATCAGAAATTAAACTCAGGGGTAGTTTGTTCCTCAGTAAAAGTTGAAAATAGGAATTTGTATTAAAATAAAATTTAAAATAAAGTTGACAGTATTATATGTTAACAGGAGCAGAGCAGTTTTTGTCTATTTGTCTAAGTATTTTTTATTTCCATTTTTTGAAATTGCTTGTGATTATAGAGACCACTGAGGTCAATGTTAGGTACTTGTGAAATGTAATCTTTGATTAGTTATATAATTACTGCGTAAAAATTTTTCTGCTGTTCGTTGAACTCACAGTTGCCTCTGCCTAGAGAGTCAAGTCTATTATTTGCTATACCAGGTTTAAATATTTTGAGTTTTTTCCTCAATGAATTCTTGCTGTTCCCTGCCCCCCCCCCCCCCCCCACCCCCATTTGTGCTTATCTTCAATCTGTAACAGCTGGTTGGGTATCCTGCTACTCTGTGTTCTTCAACACATCCAGCCTACTGTTTGCAGGCTGGCCACATTCCAGGACTTCATCCTTAATGTTCTCCTTCTGTAGGACTCACAGATCGCATTTCCGAAACTCCTCACGAAACCAGATGTAATAGTTGTGGTAGATCCAATTCTTAGATGACTCAAAAAGTAATGATCTCTAACCTTTAATTTAGTCTGATGTTTGATGTCAATTAATACCCAGTAGCTTGTTGAGTTGATTCTCTGATTTTTAGTTTACACGGCACAATATGCTGCCCTGTTTCTTCTCATGAAAGTATTGGTTTCGTGTAAGAGTTCTCTTATGTCTTGGACAAGAGTGTGGGGCAGCGGCTGTTTTGAGAGTTGGCTGTTGTTAATCTGTAGTGTACTGTCAACCTGTAAAACGGTCCACGATTTATCCCATGTCATCTAAGTATAAGGTATCAAGAACACAGCTGTCTTACAAACGAGAGACTTATGAGACCAAGGATTTTTTTTTTCATGTCATTTAAGGTTTTTTGATTAGAAGGAGCAGAAAGTAAGGCCAAATATGCCTCCTTTTTGAAAAAGGTGGGGGACGCCTGGGTGGCTCAGTCAGTTAAGCATCCGACTTCGGTTCAGGTCATGATCTCGCAGTTCATGGATTTGAGTGCCGCATTGGGCTCCAGTTTGGAGCCTGGAGCCTGAAGCCTGCTTTGGATTCAGTGTCTCCCTTTCTCCCTGCCTTTCCCCCACTCACGCTCTGTCTCTCTCTGAAAAATAAACATTAAAAATTTTTTAAAAAAGAAAAGAAAAAGGGGGATTTATTGCAATGATACATGCATGCATATCAGAACCAGAAAGCAAAGTGGAAGAGAGACTGGCTACTTTCTGTGCCTCTGCTGTTCTCTTACTCTTGGCTGGGCTCTCTTTTCCATATTCCTTTATCTGAAATCTGGAAAGACCTTCTGATGAAATGCTAGGAAGCATCGATGCCCTTTATGTCAGGTAACCTAATGTGTAGCCACATAGGCTACAGATGGCTGCCTTTTGGTTGAGTGCCTGTCTCCGCTCCCATCCTTGGCCATTCCTGCACAAAGAATAGCAGTAATGCTATGGGGTCAACAGAAGCAAACATTGGATTTGGCAGCCATGAAACATGCTCGGTGTATCTTCCCTCAAACCTTTGTACCTTTCCAGCCACTGGCCTTTCTCCCCTGCTATGAAGCTTCTGGACAGAGCAATCCCTGCTCATTGCCTACATCCCAAATTTCCCATTCATTCACCAGTCCATTTCATATAGTTTCTGCCACTGCCTTCCCTGAATTTGTTGTCTCCAGTGTCCCCTAGATTTCACACTTGCTCATTCTAGTAGGCTCATTTCAGACCTAACCACTCTCCATCATTTAACATCGTTGATCACTTTTTTCTTGAAACTTTATCCTCCCTTAGTTTTTAACACATCACCTTTTCTTGGATTTCATATCTCTTTGGCTGTTGACTCCTTCTCTTCTTTGTCAGCTTAATCATACATGCCTCAGAGATACTGTAGGTTGAGTTCTAGGGCACTGCGATAAAGCAAATATTGCAATAAAGTGAGTCAAATGAATTTTTTGGTTTCCCGGTGCCTATAAAATTATGTTGACACTATACTGTAGCTTATTAAGTGTATAAAAGCATAATATCTAAAAATCAATACACATACCTTAATTAAAAATACTTTATTGCTAAAAAATGCTAACCATCATTGGAGCTTTCAGTGAGTTGTAATCTTTTTCGTGGTGGAGGGTCTTGCCTTTTTTTTTTTTTTTTTTTTTTTTAAGCAAAGCCTTGTTACTTATTTTCTTTAAAGGATGGGGAGAAGGACAGAGGAAGAGTGAGAATCCCACACTCAGTGTGGAGCCCAACATGGGGCTCAATCCCATGAGCCAGAATCAAGAGTCAGACACTCAACCAACTGAGCCACCCAAGCACCCCAGTCTTGCCTTGAGGTTGGGGTGTCTGTGGCAGTTTCTTAAGACAACAGTGAAGTTTGCTGCATCGATTAGCTTTCCTTTCACAAATGATTTCTCTGCGGCCTCTGATGCTCATTGATAGCATTTACCCACAGTAGGATTTCTTTCAAAATGAGAGTCATTTGTCTCAAACCCTGCTGCTGCTTTATCAACTAAGTTTTCGTAATAATCTAAATCCTTTCTTGACATTTCAACAATCTTCACCAGGAGTTGATTCCATCTCAAGAAACCACTTTCTTTACTCATCCATAAGAAGCAACTCCTCACCTGTTCAAGTTTCATCGTGAGATCGCAGCCGTTCAGTCCCACCTTTGGGCTCCACTTCTGATTCCAGTTCTCTTGCTCTTTCCACCACATCTCCCACCAGTGAAGTCCTGAGCCCCTCAAAGTCCTCCCATGAGGGTTGGAGTCAACTTCTTCCAAACTCGTGTGAATACTGATATTTTGACCTCTTCCCATTAGTCACAAATGTTCTTAATGTCATCTGGAATGGTAAATCCTTTCCAGAAGGTTTTTGGTTGACTTTGCCCAGGCCTATCAGAGGTAATCCTGTCTATGGCAGCTATAGCTTCATGAAATGTATTTTTTAGATATGACTTAGAAATCAAAATGACTCCTTGATATATGAGCTGTAGAATGTTGTGTTAGTAGGCATGGAAACAATATTCGATGCCTTGTACGTCTTCATCAGAGTTCCTGAGTGACCAGGTGCCTTGTCAATGAGCAGTAATATTTTGAAATGCATCTTTTTTTTCTGAATAGTAGGTCTCAGCAGTGGGCTTAAAATACTCAGTAAACCATGTTGTAAACAGATGTGCTGTCACCCAGGCTTTGTTATTCCATTTATAGAGCACCGGGAGAGTAGACTTAGCATAATTCTTAAGGGCCCTAGAATTTCCAGAATGGTCAATGAGCATTGGCTTCAATTTAGAATCACCGGCTGCATTAGCTCCTAGAAGAGAGTCAGCCTGTCTTTTGAAACCAGGCATTAACTTCTCCTTTCTGTGAAAGTTTTAGATGAATCTTCTTCCAATAGGAGGCTGTTACGTCTACACTGAAAAATCTGTTGTTTAGTGCAGCCCCCTTCGTGAATTAACCTTAGCTAGATCTTCTGGATAACTTCTGCAGCTTCTACATCAGCACTTGCTGTTTTACCTTGCACTTTTATGTTATGGAGACAGCTTCTTTCTTTAAACCTCATGAATCAACCTCTGCTAGCTTCCACCTTTTCTCCTGCAGCTTCCTCACCTCTCTCAGTCTTCATGGAATTGTAGAGAGTTAGGACCTTGCTCTGGATTAGGCTTTAGTTGAAGGGAATGTTGTGGCTGGTCTGATCTTCCGTCCAGATCACTAGACCTTTTTTCATATCAACCACAAAGCTGTTTTGCTTTCTTATCATTCATGTGTTCATGGGAGTAGCACTTTTAATTTCCTTCAAGAACTTTTCCTTTGCATTTTCAACCTGGCTGTTTGGTGCAACAGGCCTAATTTTCAGCTTATTTCATGCATCAAAATACCTTCTTCACTAAGCAGAATCACTTCTGGCTTTTGATTTAAAGTGAGATATGCAAGTCTTGCCTTCACTTGAGCACTTAGAAGCCATTGTAGGGTTATTAGTTGGCCTAATTTCAATATTGTTGTTTCTCAGGAGACAGGGAGGCCCAAAGAGAGGGAGAGAGATGGGAGAAAGGCCAATCCATGAAACAATCAGAACACACACATTTATCAATTAAATTTCCCATCTTATATTGGCATGGTTTGTGGTGCCCCAAAACAATTACAATACATCAAAACAATTATACCAAAGATCACTGATTACAGATCACCATAATAATAATGAAAAAGTTTGAAATATTGCAAGACTTATCAAAATGTGGCACAGAGACACAAAGTAAGCAAATATTATTGGAAAAATGGTGCTGATAGACTTCCTTGATGCAGTTGCCACAAACCTTCAATTTGTAAAAATGCAGTATCTGTGAAAAAGGATAAAGTAAAGCATAACAGAAGGTGTGCCTGTATTTCCCACAGTTCTGTCCTTATATTAGTTGTGCCTAACAATGGCTACACAACAGTGGCATAATGATAACCCTGTCAATTAGTAAAATATCCATTATCTTGACATGAGAAACATGCTTTTGCCTAGCAGCGAGCATTGATTCCTTTTCCGGTCACTCATGAATCATAGTCTTATAAAACCCAGTCTAGAATTTTCAAGTTTTTGGTGAGTTGTCAAAGTATGCCTGTTCTCCTGAAATTTGAAATAGAGCATTTTACATTCCTTATTTATTTTGTAATTTATGGAAGAGTTCTGTGATTCTCATTATGCTTCACATTTGGAACTGAAATAGCTGTTACGTTTTGCCATTGTTTTGGCCCAGCCCTCCATGCCTCTTCTTTCCCTGTTCCTGTTGTCCTGGTTCAGACTTCCTTGGTTCAGACTTCAGATTTCCTCTGATAGGCCTGGTTTAGCTTCTAGTATTAGTCCCTTCAGCCTCTTGCCTACACTGCCAACAGAGTGATTTTTCTAAGATACAGATATGATCATGTCACTCCCTGCTTAGAAGTCCTCAGTGATTTTTCCCTTTCTCCTTCTAGCACATCATCTCTGCTCCATAGCCTGAAGCCTTCATGATATGGTTCTGCCTGCTTTTCCAGTCTCATTTTACTGGGCCATTCTCCCCTTCTGATTCTCTATTTCAACCACACTGCTCCCTAAATCCTACTATTGCTAAGTCTTAAATAACGGCTGTCTTTGACAGTTATCAGTGGAAAAAACAAAAACCTTCCTTTGCATATTAACTTATTAGAGATATTTAAAGCTAAGTTAACAAAGCTCCATTATTGAGAGGCCATTCATTGATCTCATTTTACAAATTGGTTACTTATATTGCTTACTATGTGTAAATGAAATATATAGTGCATCAAATTTGGCATTTGCTCCCACTATCCTTTAAGATATTCTATAGAACAAAACATACAAATAAGCAAACTTGGCCCTAGTAGTTAATAAAATTCTTATTTAAGTATCCTAATATTTATAGTAAGGAATGATTTACTTTTTAAATATATAGCTTATTTTTATTTTATTTTCCTAATCAACATACTAGTTTTGTGACTTTGATTATGCAAATTATGTAATTTACTAAGACTGTTTTATAGAAAAATATTGGATATCACTGTCTTTTTTTTTTAAATGTTTTTATTTATTTTTGAGACAGAGAGAGAGCATGAGCAGGGGAGGGGCAGAGAGAGAGGGGGAACACAGAATCCGAAGCAGCTCCAGGCTCTGAGCTGTCAGCACAGAGCCTGACGCGGGGCTCGAACTCACAGACTGTGAGATCATGACCTGAGCCGAAGTCGGACGCTTAACCGCTTAACCGACTGAACCACCCAGGCGCCCCTGGATATCACTGTCTTATCTCTTTATCCAATTTTCTCTCTCCTTGGGAATCTGTATTCTAATTCTACTAGACATTAGAATTGATAACTGTTAAATGGCTTTATTGATAGGATCAGTTGTTATTTTTTATTATTTGGAGATTCCACATATGAACTGAGCAATGTTCTTTGGGACCTTCTTTTATTGAGAAGGGGTAGAGGAAGCAAGAGGAAAATAAAACATTGAGTCTTTCCTGGATTGCTAGGACATCAAATATTTCCTTAAAGTACACTTAGTTTTTCTCTTTAACGTTAATTTCCTCTGCTTAGGTGAGTTGCTCCTAAAGCTATTGAATTTCATTCAGCATATATCTGTAAAAGTCAAGAAGATAATGTCAGCCACAAAAGGTTGTTGTGAAAACAGCCTGTGTTAGGTATAACACACTTACTGTCACAGGATAGATTCTTAATAAGTGATAGCTACTATACCGAGAGACTTTGATATAAGGTGATTTAAGGGTAGAGAGTTCAGAGTCATTCAGAGTTTGAATCCCCATTTACCAGCTTTGTGGCTTTGGGCTTGGCACTTCAGTTTCCTCATTCACAAAGTGGGGTGTAAATACATACCTCATAGGAATGTTATATTAAGGTACTTAATACAGCACCAAGCCTATAGCAAGTACTCAATAAATGACTTGTTTTACTGTGTTATCACAGGAATAGTCATTTCTTGAGCCACTCATTACATCATAGGTTTTGTATAAGACCCTACATAATCCTGTTTATGATTCTGAAAACAGATTCATATCCTACATCCATTAGAAAACTACTTTACAGAGGTGCCTGGGGGGCTCAGTCAGTTAAGCATTCGACTCTTGATTTCAGCTCAGTTCATAGTCCCATGGTTCGTGGGATCGAGCCCCGTGTCAGGCTCTGTGCTGACAGTGCAGAGCCTGCTTGGGATTCTGTCTCTCCCTCTCTCTGTCTCTGCCCCTTCCCTGCTCATGTGCTCTCTCTTTCTCTCTCTCTCAAGATAAATAAATAAACATAAAAAAAGAAGACTACTTTAGTTAGGCAATATGTTTAATGGGCTGGATTATATAGACTAATCCTAACTCAGAAATACTAATTAGTCTTCACTGAGCCTAAGTCTAGGCAATGAGGAAGTAAAATTTCTACTTGTCCCCATTAGAATGAGCCAGATGGCCCCACTTGTCTGTAAAAGAGTAGGGAAAGTGGGAGCATGAATCCATGGTAATTGTAAACATTTCTGCTACATGTTATATGAGCTGATTCTGAAAAGGCAAATGGAGGTCAGTTTGGTGAATGAGGAAGGAGGAGAAGAAAAAAAGAAACTGAAAGACAAATTAAAGGAGCAATATTCCATAGTATATATACACCACATCTTCTTTATCCATTCATCAATCAACGGACACTTGGGCTTTTTCCATAATTTGACTATTGTAGATAATGTGCCATAAACATCAAGGTGTAGGTACCCCTTTGAATTAGTATTTTTGTATTCTCTGGGTAAATACATAGTGCAGTTGCTGGATCATAGGGTAGTTCTATTTTTAACTTAAAAAAATTTTTTTAATGTTTATTTTTGAGAGAAAGACAGAATGCAAATGGGGGAGGGGCAGAGAGAGGGAGACACAGAATCTGAAGCAGGCTCCAGGCTCTGAGCTGTCAGCACAGAGCCCCACGCGGGGCTTGAGCCCACAACCCGTGAGATCATGACCTGAGCTGAAGTCAGACGCTTAAGTGACTGAGCCACCCAGGAGCCCCTTAACTTTTTGAGGAACCTCCATACTGTTTTCCAGAGTGGCTGCACCAGTTTGCAACAGTACAAGAGAGTTCCCCTTTCTCCACATCTCACCAACACCTATTGTTTCTTGTGTTGTTAATTGTAGCCATTCTAACAGGTGTGAGGTGGTATCTCATTGTAGTTTTGGTCTGCATTTCCTTCATCTTGAGTGCTGTTGAGCATCTTTTCATGTGTCTGTTGGCCATCAGTATGTCTTCTTTGGAAAAATGCCTCTTCATGTCTTCTGCCCATTTTTAAATTGGATTATTCATGTTTTGGGTGCTGAGTTTTAGAAATTCTTTATATATTTTAGATACTAACCCTCTATCAGATAAGTTGTTTGAAAATATTTTCTCCCATTTTGTAGCTTGCCTTTTAGTTTTGTTGTTTCTTTTCTTCCCTGTGCATAAACTTTTTATTTTGATACAGTCCCAATAGCTTATTTTTGCTTTTGCGTCCCTTCCGGAGACATATCTAGAAAGAAGTTGCTGCAGCTGATGTCAAAGAAGTTACTGCCTGTGTTCTCATCTAGGATTTTAATGGTTTCCTGTCTCACATTTAGGTCTTTAATCCATTTTGAATTTATTTTTGTATATGGTGTAAGAAAGTGGTCCAGTTTCATTCTTTTGCATGTTGCTGTCCAATTTTCCCAGCACCATTTGTTGAAGGGACAGTCTTTTTCCCATTGGATATTCTTTCTTGCTTTGTTGAAGATTAATTGACCATATGGTTGTGGGTTCATTTCTGGGTTTTCTTGAAGTCTGGAATTGTGTCTCCTTCAGCTTTGCTTTGTTTTTCAAGATTGCTTTGGCTATTTGGGGTCTTTTGTGGTTCCATACAAAATTTAGGATCGTTTGTTCTAGCTCTGTGAAGAATGCTGTTGGTGTTTTGATAGGGATTGCATAAATATGTAGATTGCTTTGGGTAGTACAGACATTTTAACAATATTTGTTCTTCCTGTCCACAAGCATGGAATGTCTTTCCATTGCCTTGTGTCATCTTCAATTTCTTTCAGCAGTGTTTTATAGTTTTCAGAGTAGAGGCTTTCACTTCTTTGATTAGGCTTATTCGTAGGTATCTTATTATTTTTGGTGCAGTTGTAAATAGGATCAATCCCTTAATTTCTCTTTCTATTGCTTCATTATTGGTGTGTAGAAATGCAACAGATTTCTGTACGTTGATTTTGTGTCCTGCAACTTCTGAATTCGTTTTTCAGTTCTAGCAGTTTTTTTGGTGGAGTCTTTCAGGTTTTTTATATATAGTATCATGTCTTTTGCAAATAGTGAAGGTTTTACTTCTTCCCTGCTGATTTGGATGTCTTTTGTTTCTTTCCGTTGCGTGATTGCTGAGGCTAGGACTTCCAGTACTATGTTGAATAAAAGTGGTGAGAGCGCACATCCCTGTCTTGTTCCTGACCGTAGAGGAAAAGCTCTCAGTTTTTCCCCATTTGGGATGATATTAGCTGTGAGTTTTTCACATGTGACCTTTATTATGTTAGCATTATCTTTTTAAATTCTGGCACACCCAAGGTATAGTCACAGTGCTTGGAAAGAAATGAACTCTAATAAAAGGTTTATCTTTTTGCCTGAACTTTTCAAGTTGCTGCATCAAAAGACAACAAAACCCTCAATGAATTGATGTGTGAAGTATCACATGCATGTTACCTATTGGAAATAATATTTGTGGAGCTCATAAAAATAAAGTTATCTAAATACAAAATGAAAAAAGCAGTTAACATGAATGGAGCGTGTTGTGCGAGGAGCTGTGCCGGTTACTTTATGTGCATTATCTCAGTGAAACCTTACAGTAACCCTGTGAGGAAGATACTGTTAATACCCCTGTTTCCAAACTCTGTCAGTTTATAGCATGATATGACTATTTTCATTGTATATTTAAAACAATTTGGTCCTAGAAAAGGTAAGTCAATGTTATATATTTTGTCTATTATCATACATCTATCATCAAATTAAAATCTCTGTTATAAGTGTTTATGATTTCTGCAATAAAATAATTTAAATATAGCCAGTGGGAATTGTGCTGCAATGTTAACTTTTCTGTTTTTAGGGTTTGGACAGAGGATCCAAAGGCCAAATTTCCACTTTTAGCAGTTTTATTTCAACTGTTAACCAGAAGAAAGAAGCTGCTGAAAACAGAAGTTCACCTACACATCTTGTTTTCCCTAACATCAAGAATGGTAAATTAATAATAATTAAAAGTACGCATAGTCTGTATATTTTGGTTGAAAGTATATTATCAAACTATTAAAGAGTCATCTGGTAGGTGAAGTTAATTAATACAGTATGAAAAAGAAATAAGCAGTATAAATATTTACAGAAAGAAGCAAAATTGTTATTTGTAGGCGATTGTTACATAGGGTAAGGTATGAATGACATATAAATCTCATGAATAATAACGTTTGGTTAGGCAGCCAGACACAAAACAAATATACGAAAATTCACTAGATTTCCTTTATTTGAGGAATAATCAATTAGAAGACTTGATGGAAAACAATGAAATACTTAGAAATAAACCTAAAAGGAAACAAGCAAAACCTACATGAAGAAAAGTGTAATACTTTATCAAAAGACTAAAAGGTCGTGGGATGGAAAAATGTCATGAATATCATAAAGATGTCAGGTATACCTGGTTTACTCTCTACATTTAATCAAATTTTGGGCAGTTCTTTGGGGGGGAACTTAAGAAAATGGTACCCTATGTGATCTAGAAGCGTCATTGTCCAAGAAAATGCAAGCAAAAACACTGAGGAAGCCCGTTCCTCCAGAGGACATATATTATGAAGCTATTCTACTTGCATCAAAAGTAGCCAAACGGACAGTAAAAATGCAGTGTATACGTGGTATTCAGCTATTCAAAAAATGGAATCAGGATGACTGGTTAACCTATCAAAAATAATAACTTGAGATTTTTAAAACTAAAAAATACTAGAAGAAAAGGCAGGAGGTTGTTTCTATACGGTCTCCTGGCATGACAACAATGCCAAGAGCCATCAAACAAAAAATTGACAAGTTTGAGTACATAAGAAAATGTAAAACTTCCGTAGGAATTTTTAAAGGTCATAAAGTTAAAATATAAATGTCACAGTTGGTGAAAAACATATCCTTAATCATAAAGATTATGAATAAATCAATAAAAGGCATATTCCAATAAAAAAAAGGCGAGGGGTATGAGCAGACCAGTCAAAAGAGGAGATGTGAGCAGTTAACACGCATGTGAAATGATGCTCAGTCTCACTTGTATTTAAAGAAGGACAAATTATAACAAGAAGTTAACATTTTCCTCTTCAGTTGCAAAGAGTGAAAGGATTTATATCTGTGATGTTGTCTAGGGAGTGTGAAAATTGGCACTTTTATGAATGGATGGCTTGGAATACTATGCCTCTATTAAGAAAAATGTGATATGTATATAAAGTGTCTAGGAGAAAGAGCCACACAATACACTGTAAAATGAAAAACCCAAGTTACACATAATATGACTCCAATTTTCTAAGAATAGGGAAACCTTTTTTACTTCTTTGAGCATATGAAGAGGCATGGAAGGATGCCCACCAATCAGTTAATGGTTTTCTCAGAAAAGTAGAATTGGGTGTATATTATAAATATGCTTTATTTCTTTATACAACTCTGTATTGTTTTGTCACAGGAAACATCCATTACTTGCATAATTTTGAGTTCCCCTGGCCTATAACAAAAGAAATCTGCAAAGGTTTAAATGTCCCTTGCATCCAAACAAAAGAAAACAAACCTAGAAATGTTTAAGGACACAGTTTTTGGTAAATTATTGTGTCCATCAGGTGCATGTGGCATAAATTATTCTTTTTTAAAAATTTTTTTAAATGATTATTTATTTTTGAGAGAGAGAGAGAGAGAGAGAGAGAGAGAGAGAGAGAGAACGAGAGAGAACGAGCCAGGGAGGGGCAGAGAGAGAGAGAGGGAGACACAGAATCCAAAACAGGCTCCAGGCTCTGAGCTGTCAGCACAGAGCCCAACGTGGGGCTCAAACTCATGAACCATGAGATCATGACCTGAGCCAAAGTTGGACACTTAACCGACTGAGCCATCCAGGCACCCCTGGCATAAATTATTCTTACACAGATTTTTAAGTGACATTCCACACTAGTGCTCGACCTATTGATTTACACTTTTACTTAATTTACTTTTACTTAATTTACACAATAATTTACACTTTTGCAGGTTAGTATTTACATTACTGATTTATCAACCTTTGCCTTTGATAACTTCCTTTTTCCTTTATTTATATACTCAACAGTGTGCACACATACATAAATTCATATTCTGTCATCTCAGGCTTACTCCAAGGAGGCACTTGTGCCCTTTATGTCACAGTCCCCAAGCCCACAACAAAATAAAATAAACCTGTAGTTTGGTACCATTAAACAAAGAAAATGAGCCTATTTGATGAGGGAGTGGAGTTGAGAGAAATGATATGTATATGAGACATGTTAACTGCATACCAGCTATAAATTTTATTTGTGTATTATTTGTGTATACATCATTTTATTTGAGCCTCACAGCAGTCACACAAAATAGAATAGATATTAGAATCCCTGTTGTATTAGTTATCTATTGCTGTATAACAAATTACCATAAACCTAATTGTTTTAAACAACACCTATTTATTAGCTGATGGCTCTTTAAGTCAGAGGTCTTGGTGGGTGGGCAGGGTTTTCTACTCAGAGCCTCACAAGGTGTTGGCTGGGCTAGACCCTGGGGAAGAATCCTTCAGGCACCTTCAGGCTGCTGGCAGAATTCGTTGTTTGCAGTTGTAAAGCCAACGTCCCGCCTCCCTGGTGGCCATAAGCCAGGGATGCTCTCAGCTTCTAGAGACCACTTGCACCCTCCACCTCCGCTCATAGACCCTGGAGTATCACAGCTTCCTGTTTTAAGGCCGGCAGCCGGCGCCCTTGTGTTGAATCCTCTTCCTGCTTCCAGTCTCTCTGACTTTATCTTTTGCAACCAGTGGGAGAAAACTCTCTGCCTCTAAAGGTCTCAGTCATTAGGCTTGCCTACCTGGATAATCTCCCTATTTTAAGGTCAACCAATTAGTAACCTTAAGTACTTGTTTCTCTGCAGTCCCTTTTGTCATGTAATCCCGATGGAATATTAGAAAGCTGAGACTCATGGGGGCCATCTTAGTTTCTGTTTATAACACCATTTTATAAGTAAGGAAACAGGCTCAGAGAGGGTAAATGACTAGGCCGAGGTCACCGCTAAGTGTCAGAACCAAAATTCAGTCCACAATTTCTGACAACAAAACTCTTGTTCCTCTGACAGATAGAGGAAACTCCTGATTGACTTGTTTCTCTTGCCTGATTAATCATATCACATTAATCATACAACTCTTATTATATCATCTTCATATTCCCTAACGCTTCCAAAATTAAATTAAAAAAAATTTTTACCATGACACTCAAGGATGTTCAAAATATGACAGCTTTTCGTCATTATGTCCCACTTTTCCCCTACATATAACTTACATTTCAACTCTTCTCCTGGATGCCTCCTCACACCTTACCTCAGAGGGGTTTTTTTGCCAGTTTGATCCCACTGCCTGGAATGCACTCTCCCCTCATCTCCACCTGACAGAGATCCTGTCCTTCCAAACTACTTCTTTACCAAACCTTTGCTGATTCTCTCCAACCAGATACAGTTCTTCCCTTCTTTGACGCTCCATTTAGGTTTTCTTTTGTTATTACCTCTTATTAGTCTCCCAGTCTTATGAAATATCACTTGTATACTGTAATCTCTTAGACCGTATGTTCCATGAGGGAATAAATACCTCTGTAATCCCCACAGGCCCTAGGCAGTTACCTTGTCCATTAGAGGTTCTTAGCAAGTAGAGTTGACTCTTAAACAACACGGGTTTGAACCGTATAGATCCACTTATATGCAGATTTTTAAAATAAATACAGTACAGCGAATATATTTTCCTTATGATTTTTTTAACATTTTACTTTCTCTATCTTATTATTGTAAGACTACAGCATATAATACATCTGACATACAGAATATGTGTTAACCAACTGTTTATGTTATCGGTAAGGCTTCCAGTCGACAGTACACTATTAGTAAAGTTTTGGGGGAGTCAAAAGTTATATCTGGGTTTTCAACTGAATGAGGGGTTGGTTGCCCCTAACCCCCACATTGTTAAGTGGTCACCTGTATATACTACATAGAGTAAAACCAAAGAGAATTCAGAACAGAGGAAATGGCTGCCGGAGTGGATGTCCCCAAGCAGTAACAGCAGCAGCCACAGCAGCAACTTCATGTAGTGCTTACTGTGTGCCACTCACAGTTCTAAGCACTGTACATATGTATGAATTCCTTTAGTCCTTACAGCAGTCTGATGTTGGAATTCTTTTCCCATTTCAAGGCTAAGGAAACTTAAGCCACAGAGACTTTTAAGTGACTTGCCCTGCTTGAATGTACACAGCTAATGAATGGCAGAAATAGAAAAAGGAAAAGAAAGCCAAAAGTGGTTTTTCGTAATGCCTTCATGGAAAGAAGAGTTGGTGAAAGAAAAGGAAGCGAGTCCTGAAAGAGGGAAAAAATCATGTTGTGCTGTGACTTAGAAATCAAGGGGGAAAAAATTAAAGGAGAGGATATAGTCTATAGTGTCATTGCTGAGTGAGGATAAGATGAGTAAGCACTGAGACAAAGCCAAAGATTTGTTGGTTAATGTGTGCATGGGTGACTTAACAGAACAGTTTCAGTAGGATGGTGTGAGGACAGTGCAAATTGTAAAAGTTAAGGGGTGGACTAGTGGCGAGGATGTAAGGGCAACGTAGACTGCCTTTAGAGTAGCTTGAACTGAAAGAAAAGCAGGATCTTGCAGGGTAGTGTTGTCAAGGGCAAGGATCTAATACAGAGGGAGACTAAAGTTTCAGTAGGAACATAGAATAATAAAATGAACTAGTAGACTAGAGAAGTGAGCGGCATGAGGATGGGATCAAGGAAAAACGCAAAGCGTAGGGGTTGAGACGTCAGCTCCAGTGAGGAGAGAAGAGCACCTCTTACTCACACTGTGGAATTAGAAGGAAGAGAGGAAGTAGGAAGAGGAAATGGAAGTAGGAAACTCACTTCTCACCTTGAATTCACTTCTCTCTGTGGAGGGTATATTAGTTTCCTCCTGCTGCTGTAACATAGAACATAAACGTGATAGCTTAAAACAACAGAACTTTATTCTCTCAAGGTGCTGGAGGCTAGAAGTCTAAAATCCAGGCATTGGGGGAATTGATTGCTTTTGAAGGTTCTGAGAGAGAATGTGTTCCATGCCTCTGTCCCGGCCTCTGGTGGTTACCAGCAATCCTTGGTGTCCCTTGGCTTGGAGATGCCTGTCTCCAATCTCTGTCTCTGTCTTCACATGGCATTATCTCGTGTATGCCTTTCTGTGTCCACATTTCCCTCTTCTTGTAAGGATGCCAGTCATTGAATTAGGGCCCACCCCAATCCAGTATGACCTCATCTTAATTTGATTACATCTACAGAGACCCTTTTTCCAATCAAGGTTACATTCACAGGTCCTAGAGTTTAGGACTTCAGTGTATCTTCAAACCTATCTATTTGAAAGACACAGTTCAGTCCACAACAGTGTCAAGAACCTTAAGAACATTGAAATGTCTGCTGTGGAGAATGACAGTCAAAAAGAAAGTCATGATTAGCTGTGACCTTCTTTGTTTGGACTGTTTGTTCAAATTCATTAGCCTTTGCTTCCACACTGATTCCTGTATTCCATTCTGTCCATACTAAAATCCTGATGTCTGAACCAACTTATTTGCCCACAATCTACCTGCCTCCTCCTTGGGTGGGTGTGTTGACTCTGAATATGGTCCATGTGTTTGAGACCCCACTGCTTGTCTGAGGCCCTCTCATCTGTGCCAGTCGTGTGGAATCTGGGCTCAGCCCCAACCTGAACTTGGAGTATTTGTATGCACCACTCTAGAGGAAAAGACCTCTTAGCAGACTTCTTTTACCCTCTTGGAATTCCTAGTGCTGACTTCTCCTAGCTATTCTGTCTGGATGCCGGCTGGATTCAGGTATGACCTGGAGTTCATATGTCAGGGATGCTGTAGACAGAATTACTTTCTTGAATGGGAAGTTAGACTAGGTCTGACAAATGTAAGCATGTTTATAATTCCTTGATCTTTTGGGAAGCCTCTTTTACTTGCCAGTAAGATGGTTTCCTCAAAGATGCATCATTCTTGGCAGTTATTACAATTTCCTCCCTCTGGTAGCAGGACCTATGCTGGGTATTCTCTAACAGCTTGTCTCCCCATCTGATCTTCAAGTGGTATTAGAGAAGCTGCAAAAGCCCAGCGTGGGTTTACCTAACAGCTGAGGGATGCCTTTCCTCCCTGGAGATCACATGACTAGGTATGTGTGTCGAGTTGGCTGTCCTTTTGGAGATCAGGGAAGTGTAGGAGTTTTACCTACTACAACAGCTGCTAGGGATGATACATCTTCAGAGAAACAATATAAATGGTAAGTAATGGTGGAGGGGGATTAGCACTACCTTCTCTCTTATTCTTTTGTATCTTCCTTTCTAAAGTGGTTATGTCCCCTTTCAGACTTATTTAAAACATCTTTAAACAGCACAGAAAGATTTAAAAGAAATGAAGCAGTATCCTCCCCGTATCTTTTAAAATGTCTTTGCACTTCCGGTAATTCAGAAAAGAGTAGACAGGAACCCTGACATTTCCCTCAGGGTCACTGTCCCTCTCTGGCTCAGTGCATTTGGTGAGTTTAATCTAGAAGAGCCCTGAGGTGACACCGTGAGCTCTGCAGTTTTAGGCGTAACTCCGGAGAAAGGCGTCCTGTGAGCTTTGCCCCTCTGAAATAGCTCTGGGAAACACAGAGTGGTCCTCAGCTCAAATGGTGGGTGGAGCCGTGTGTGGCGGGGTCCTGCGACCTCTACACAGGTGAACAGGTGAAGCACCACAGAGTTTGCACGGTTTCTCCGACAGCGGCTTCAGAGGCCGACCGAGCCACAAGCTGTTAGGAGAAATCCAGCACAGGACTTGCCATCTGGGAGAGAGAAAAGGATCTGAAATAGCTGCTTTCGGAATCTTACCCTAGAAGTATCTCCAAAACCTCAGATGACCCCACTTCCAGGTTTCTGAGGAGAATGAACTGATTTTGGACTAAATCTCCAAAATCTTTCCCTAGGTCGGAGTGCGTACCTTGGACTTGACTTTTCCTAACTCTACCTAGGGGAGAAGTACATCTATCGTGAACTCAGAGTGCCTTGCTGCATTTATTTGTTTATTCATCTGTCTCTTTACTAGTCTGTAGGCTCCTTAAGCCTCTATTTTGGAGAGGGAAAGGGCTATCTATCCTTTCTATTTTTTATACTGAAGGTAATTTTTTGAATAGGTAACACATTTGTGTGTTTCAAAAATCAGTACTATAAAAAATAAGTTATGTTTTGGACGTCTCAGTTTTACATTCCTCCCTGCTGTCTGTTGTATTCTTTCCTGTGCTTCTTTATGGAAATGAAATCAAATACAAATACACATTTTCACTTCCTACCTTTTCTTAAAGAAAAAGTAACTGCATGTGCATTGTCTTGCACCTTATTTTTTTTTAGTCCGTGTATCCTGTGTGTTTTTCTGTATCAGTACATAAAGAGCACCCTTATTCTTTTTTATAGTTTTCTTCCCCTGTATTGGACATACTATAGCTTATTTAATAAGATGATATTAAAAGAAATTTAATGGGTTGTGTCCATTCTTTTAGTGTAAACAGCGTCACACTGAATGAATTTATACGTGTCTTTTTGTTCATATGCCAGTGTTTCTAGGATATTCCTAGAAGTGGGATTGTTGGGTCTGAGAGCAAATGCATCTACAATCTCCTTGAGTTTTTAATACATCTGTGCATCAGGATCCAGCCTCCACGGTACATGGTGTCTTTACTCAGTGCAGAAATACACGGGAGACCGTTTTTTTTCTGGGTTTCTGGTCAGTTTTCCCTGTTGGAATGTCAGACTCATCCCTATAATAAATTTTCAAAGATATGTCCAGTAGCACATCAAAAGGACTTTTTAATATTTTTATAAGTAGACCCACAAGAGAACATTTCGCCTATGCTTTTGTTGCAGTTTTACAAACATAAACATCATTGAACTTCGTAAAAAGTACATCTCCAAAAACTAATGAATATATTGCAGTATATTTGGTTCTGGTGGCTAAAGTCCTATGAGTCAGAGGATTCTCCCCCCTCTCTCTTCCTTTCTCTCTCCCACCTTCCATTTTATTTTTTGCCAAATGTTCAGAAAAGTCACCCTATAGACAATGATGTAAACACCACCTGTTATGACTAATCCACTCTGGTCTCTTTCTGTTTCAGTTGCCTGCCACTACTAAAGTAATCAAAAGCAATAAAAGTACTGAATTGAGAGAGGGATCCTTCAAATTGTAGCTCATTTATTACTGCCTGGTATCCACACATTGTAAATTATAGTATTAAATAAGAATTGAATTTTTGAGTTAACTACTACCAGTAATTGTCATTGCGACCTTAGACATTACATATAGCGCTCATGAGCCTTCTTTTTTACTCATTTATAGAGTGAGGAAATGGGGCGTTATGTGTTGAAAATACCTCTACCTCAAAGTTTTATGATTTAAAGGGTTAATTTTCTAACATATTGATTTTGTTCCATCCTTGCTGAGTTTTGTTTGCCATTTCATAGTTTACCAGCCCCTACTTCCATGCACTTTAGGCTTTAGTTTTGCTACTTGTTTTCCTACATGGTAGAAGGTTTGGCATTATTAGACAGTGGAAAAAACATGGATGTTATGACTTATCAGGGTGTGTTTGAATCCTGGCTCTGTAACTTACCAGCTGTATGGTCCTGGAAAAGTTATTTAACCTCTCTGTGCTTGTTTTTCCATCTATAAAATAGCGTAATAAAGAAATCACCTCATAAATTTGTAAGGATTAATGAAAAAAAGCATTTAAAAGCATTCAGTTATGGGGCGCCTAGGTGGCTCAGTTGGTCAAGTGTCCAGTTTTGGCTCAGGTCATGATCTCGCAGTTCATGTGTTTGAGCCCCACATCAGGCTCTGTGCTGACAGCTCAGAGCTTGGAGCCTGCTTCGAATTCTGTGTCTCCCTCTCTCTCTGCCCCTCCCCCACTCATGCTCTGTCTCTGTCTCTGTCTCTCAAAAATGAATAAATGTTAAAAAAAATTTTTTAAAGCATTCATTTCTGTGCCTTATGAAATTCAGTAAGTGTGAGTGACAATATGACAAGCAGTTACATTGGATGGAAGGGATTACAATGGGCAGGAGTTTCCATTACTTATTTCATGAGTAACTGCACAAATTATTTAAAATTTGAAACATCACACATATAGAAAAATGTCATCAACATTTGTGTATGGTTTTGATAATAATAAAAGGAAAGCACACGAACTTAGCACTCAAATCAAGAAAAAGAACATTACGGGCCCCTTAAAAGCCCCATTGAGCCCACCCCAGTTGCATTGCCCTGCCTTTGTGTCCAGAGGTAACTACTATTCCCTTGATTTTTTTAAATTTTTATTTATTTTTCTTAATGTTTATTTTTGAGAGAGAGAGAGAGAGAGAGAGAGAGAGAGACAGCATGAGTAGAAGAGGGGCAGAGAGAGAGAGACAGAATCTGAAGCAGGGTCCAGGCTCTGAGCTGTCAGCACAGAGCCTGACATGGGGCTTGAACTCACAAACCCAGGCACCCTCCCTTGATTTAAAAAAAAAAATAGTTTTTATACATTCCTGTAAACAATATACTGCCTAAATTATATAATTATACAGACACACACTCACACACACACACACACACACTCACACACACACACACTCACACACACACTGCTTAGTTCTGAAAAACTGAATAGCGAGCATAAACCTTGGATGTTTAAGGGACAATATTGCCACTATTAGGTGAAGATTCCCAGGAGATGATAGTCTGAACAGAGTCTGTGAATCAAATGTGGCTCCAGCTTCCCCAAGAATTTATGAGTCCTTTCTGGGGAAGTCAGTGGGCTTCCAGGCCATGAGTGAGTCCTGGGAAACAAAAGAACCATTGGCATATCTGACAGAGCTGTGATTTGGACTATGTAGTAAATGTCTGGCAGAAATATGGTCTCTCCAGCTGTCAGCAGTTCCCCAGGTTAAAGCAGTGAGGTGAACTGAGTGCCCTCAGCTGATTCAGATACCACAGCAAGAAATTTCATCTGGACCTAAGTACCTTTCTCTTTGGCTTCCTTCTTTTTCTGCTCATTTTCCTTCACGGGTTTCAGGAAGCTATCTTGGCTCTTTGAGTGCTTAATATGCTCAATACTTAGATTCATTCTCTTGGCAAGAATCTTGCCTTTAGCTTGTTTGTTTACGACAGTGCCAACAGCAAGATGGGTAACACTGTAGACTCTTCCAGTTTTGCCCTGGTAACATTTGTGGGGCATTCCTTTTTGAGTAATGTCCATTCCCTTGATGTCAACAACATCACCTTTCTTGTAGATTCACATGTATGTGGCCAAAGGAACAACTCCATGTTTTCTAAAAGGCCTAGAGAACATATGGCAGGTGCCTCTCCCCGTTCCCTTTGAGTTGGTCATTTTAGCGAATCACTAGAAGATGGCGGTTCCAGCCGAAAGGCTGGCGACAGGTTTTTAAATTTTTTCCCTCCCTGCATGATTTCTGACTCTTCCAGGTTGCTTTTGTTTATTTGTTTTGGTTTCTACAATATTGGAATCCCTTGAAGGCTTGTTCACTCCTATGCTGGTGACTGATGCTGGCTGTAGTCTTGGACTTTAAATCGGTTCTAGATGGAACACCTGCACCTGGCCTTTTCGTGGACTGCTTGGCTTCCTCACGGCATGGTGACTGGACCCCAGGGTCAAGCACCCCAAAAAGAGACAAGCAAGCAGAAGTTTTATTACCTTTCGTAACCTAGTCATACAGCATCACTCTGTCACAGTTTTTCATTAGCAAGGATTAACTAAAGCTGGCCCGTATTCCAAGGGAGAAGAGTTAGACTCCATCTTTTCATGGGGGAAATATAAAAGGATTTATAGATGTATTTTATTATTTTTTTTTAATTCAAATTCAAGTTAGTTAACATACATTGTAGTCTTGGCTTCGGGAGTAGAACCTGGTGATTCATCTCTTACGGGTAACACCCAGTGCTCATCCCCACAAGTGCCCTCCTTAATGCCCATCACCCATTTAACCCATCCTCCCACGCACCTCCCCTTCAGCAACCCTCAGCTTGTTCGCCGTATTTAAGACTCTCTTATGCTTTGTCTCCCTTTCTGTTTTTCTCTTATTTTTCCTTCCCTTCCCCTATGTTCATCTATGTATTTTAAAATGACCATACCATGTGAGTGTAAAATCCTCAAAGAGGAGCCAGGTCTTTTGACTCTTGTTTTAGAACTTTTTCTTATATCCTGTTGTAGGACAGGAAATCATAACTAAAATCAGGTGTTTAGAAGACATATGCATGTTCCGTTTCCATGCTGCTTCAGTTTCTGTCATAATGTCATCGTATAGTTCACTCTATTAATAGAGAATTTTTTTCAACTTTTTTGATTGGTTTGTAAGTCCCCCTTTTGTTCTTAAGTAGTTGTAGAGATGGACATTAGAAATTATTAAACTAGTGGTTTTCAAACTTATTTTTATTTTTTATTTTCATAGAAAACACTTTTTTGAAAACTAAAATTTTTCTTGGGGCATCATTATGTTAAAAGCAGAGAAAAGCTAAGCTGCTCTGAGCAAACATATCCACCAGCACCAGTCCCATGAGGTGGTCCTTGAAGTTCTTTGGAACCTTGGGAATAATTAACTTAGGTTATCTCTTTCATATTATCATTATTATTTCTTAGGTTTATTTATTTTTGAGAGAGGGAGAGAGACAGACAGACAGACAGTGTGAGCAGGAAAGGAGCAAAGAGAGAAGGAGACACAGAATCTGAAGCAGGCTCCAGGCTCTGAGATGTCGGCACAGAGCCTGACACTAGTCTTGAACCCACAGACTGCGAGATCATGACCTGAGCCAAAGTTGGATGCTCAACTGACTAACCCAGGCGCACCGCCCCCATCTCTTTCATATTATAATGTCAAAAGTGTGGTCTAAGGAGTTTCAGTGACATGTCTAAGATTATAGGAGTAAGTGAGCCAACAATGGGACCAAGTCCTTACTTTTTTATTATTACTTGAGTGTAAATTATTTGGGATGACACTTAGAGGATGGCATTTTGCAACACTGTGTCACCAGCAGCAAACCTTTTAAACTAGTGTTTCCTTTCCATCAGTAGAGGGATAAGGAACAGGCCCAGGTTCTCCTCCTGAACGCCCAGCCTCCACAGAGACTCGTGTTTACCTCTGATGCTGCCATTGCCATCTGTGCTGGATGGCCAGGAACAGTCTTCAGTGTCCTAATCATGTGGCCAATTTAAAATGTCAGTCTTAATTTTGGTGGCTCCACTTGTGGAAAACCACATATTACGAGTTTCCAACCAGAGTCAGCTTATGATCGCTTCTTGAAAACAGTGAGTGAGCTGGCAAAATTTGGCTGATAATCTCACACCCTTATACATAGTTGTATTATGATCTTCACTCCCCCCCCCCCCAATATACTTCCAGCCCCCACCAGAACCCTTAATCTTTTTGCACTGGCTTCAAGCGTTTCACTTAATGTTTCTAAGCAACCAACTAAAATTGGCAGCACTATATTAAAAGCTAGGGAAGACGATTACTGCTTATCAATTTAGCACAAATTGTTCCCAAGTATTGGCTGAATGAAACCAAAATGACAGATTTTCACTGATAAACATATTTTGGCTTTTTTCAGCGTATTACAGTATTCTATATTGCAGAAAAGCCTGCACGTGATGGAACAAAGAATTGTTCTATTTATAATATCAGTTTGAGATTTAATTAATCTCTCATCACCACATTTATTGATTTTCTCTCTTGAATTAGACTTTAATAACCATCTGTGAGAACAGACTGAAAGCCTGTCTCTGGAAACAATGCCTTGATATTTAGGGACATGAGAGCAGCTGTGAGCTGTTGTTCTTCCTTTCTTGATAGTTGAAAGTCACATCCTGTAGTTTGGCTTTCATTCACTAATGTGAGCAAATGATCTGCCTTTCTTTCTGACTCAAGTTCCATTTACATAGTACGTTAACATTCTGTGTTACTCTTCTGTCCAAGTTACCTTCTGACCTAAAAATAAATCCCATCTGGGCCTCTGGATCTAATCTCACCCTATAATCCTCTCGGTCTCAGCATTACTATTTCTCTTATATAAGAATCTTCCCACTCTCAGGCTTTGCCAAAATCCAGCTCTCTTACTAACTAGACTTTTTCACTCTTCTTCCACCTCAGCATGGTATTAATAAAAATGAGTGGGTATAAAAATGTATATATACGCTTTGTGAGTGAATAAGTTAATTTATATTTGAATGAGTCTGTGTGTATCTAATAGTGGGTGTTTATAGCCCAGGTTGGGAAAGGTGTGTGGGAAGGGATAGGAAAGGGTGAGCCTGGTGAAGAGGAAGAGAAACTGTAGAGGAGCCTCAAGACAACGGTAACAAGACCGGTGTTGGAGAGAGGAGACTGTCATCTGTTTCTTTGCTGCTGAGATGCCCATTTCTTTCTTATGGTTATAGGTTTCCAAACACAACAAGATATCATTTGTAGAGATACCTAATTTTACTTGCTAATAAATTGAACCTCAGTCCAATATATGCCTAAAGTAAAAATTGCTAGAAATTGGGTATTTCCATATTGAATAAAGTGTATAAAAATCAGTTCTGGAACTGAATGAAAGAAATTTAATCGTCTCTCTTGTACTGTCAGCATCGCTGGCCTTTCCTAGTACCCACTGAACAATGTTTCTCTGTGCGATCCTCGGACCGGCGGCATCAGCATCATCTGGTAACATGTTAGAAATACAGATTCTTGGGCCCCACCCCAGACCTACTCAATCGCAAACCTTGGGGAAGGCGCTAGTAACCTGTGTTTTAACAAGCTCTCCAGGTGATTCTGATACACAGTAAAGTTTGAAAATCATTGCTGTTAATTATAAGAAATTGGCATGTCTGAAGTATCCTCTAATATGAAAGATATTTTACTTTAAAATACACCCTGACACTAATGAAATTTATCCTAGTTTATTGAAGTTAGTCATAGATGCAAGGACCGATACTAGACTGGGGGAGTGGATAAGGAAGGAAAGACCTTATAGCTATGTTACGACTGTGATGATTGATACAGCTATGTTTGCTTAGTTGAAGATATATCCTGATTACATAAGAGTAGAATTAAATTCTATATGTGTACATTTCATTATTGTAGAATTTAGGATATGAAAAATATTCATCTACTCTATTGGTTTGGAAGTATTAATAATTCATAAAGTAAAATAACCAAAATAAAATGCTTAGTAGATGGGCTCGAAAGCAGAATGGAGGAGACAGGAATAAATTAGCTGGAACATAGAACAATGGAAGTTACCCCCTCTGAGCAATAGGCAGAAAATAGACTAGAAGGAAAACATGAATTATCTCAGAGACTTGTGGGACTGTAACAAAAGAGGTTACTTTCTTGTCATTGGTGTCTTAGAAGGACAGGAGAAAGAGGGTAGGCTGAAAAAGTACTTGGAAATGACTTAAAGCTTCCTATATTTGGGAAGAGACATAAACAGGTTCAAGAAACTGTGAACCACATACAGGATAAACCCAAAGAAATCTACGTCAAGACATTCGATAATCACATCTCTGAAAAGCAGCCAAACACAGCACCTTACCTATAGGGTAAGATCACTATAAACAGAAAACAGTGAAGGGAAGTAAAAGGTACCATTTCTATACTTCACTCCAACTGGTAAAATGGTAACACCAGTAGACTATGATAAGTTGTATGTATATAATATCTGGAGCAACCTTTCAGAAACACTACAGATGAATCAAAATGGAATTCTAAAAAATGCTCAAAATAACCCACAAGAAGGTAGGAAAAAAATAAAACAAATAGAAAACAAAAAATAAAACAACAGACTTAAGCCCTAATGGATCAATAATTACATTGATTGTAAATGGTCTAAAATACATCAGAAAAAAGAGATTGGCAGAGTAGATTAAAAATCTGACCTGACTGTATGTCATCTGTAAGAAATTCAACTCAAATATAACAATACAGGCAGGATAAACGTAAAAGGATGGGGAAAGATATACAGTAGTGGCTGTATTAATATCAGATAATCTAAGTAGACCTAGAACAAAGAAAATCCTGGAGAGAAAGAGAAATATTATATAATGATAAAATCAGAATTATAAGGAAAGAGGGGCGCCTGGGTGGCTCGGTCAGTTAAGCGGCCGACTTCGGCTCAGGTCATGATCTCGCGGTCCGTGAGTTCGAGCCCCGCGTCGGGCTCTGTGCTGACAGCTCAGAGCCTGGAGCCTGCTTCGGATTCTGTGTCCCCCTCTCTCTCTGCCCCTCCCCTGTTCATGCTCTGTCTCTCTCTGTCTCAAAAATAAATAAGTGTTAAAAAAAAAAAAAAAGAATTATAAAGAAAGAATTAGAAATATATTTTTTTTAATTTTAGAAATAAACCAGAGGGAACACAAAAGCAAACATACATACCACATAATGCCCTAAGAGAACTAGAAGATGAAAAGGAGGAAATGTTTAAAATTTAAAAAGAAATGAAGAAATTGATAAAAAATTTGACAGAAATTAACTACAATTGAAACAGGCAGAGGCTCACATCTGGGTAATTGGAGAAAGGAGGGGCTTGGTAAGACTCTGTCACTCAACTGATTCATGATTTCAAAGCTATTTGTCTTCTAATAATTCATTAAGCCATGCATTCCTTTTGTGAGATTCTTCTGTATTTGTTTTGTTTTGCAATTAAAAGATTATGAAATGCAACAAAAAAGCAAACAGTGAACTGGCAAATATTTGCAAAAAGAAAAAGGAAAATATGGAAAAGTGTCATGCAAATAGTTTTTTTTAAAAAAAACTAAAACTACAGTCAATAATTACAGAGGATGTAAATAAATGGTTTACATATATTCAAGAAGGTAATAAACATTAAAAACATTGAGTCTCACTGAAATACTCCCCGAAACACAACTTTCTGGAAAGGAGCAAGGAAAGAAACTTTAAATTTAGTAGATTATATCTGTAGATAACTTTTAATTAAGATACGGCCTAATATTCGTTGTGAGTGAAGTTGGGGTTAGAGGGGACTGGTGGCAATAGAACCTACAGTAGGCGCCCTTTAACTGTGGTGGGTTTTCTGTTATGTGATCCCAAGGCAAATGTATTATTAAATAATTCATTTGTTTTCTGTTCACGTTGAGGTAGCCTGGCATTTTATAATTTGGAAAAGTTTTACCATTAATTACATTGAGTGCTTTTTTTATACTTCACAGTGAGAGACCTACCACCAATTTGCCTTGATGTTAGACAAAAACAGCGTATCTCTACAGAAGCATCATCATCTGAAATGAAGGCCCCAGTTCTTCCAGAACCTGTTCTTCCTAACCAGCCCAAGACCATCAAAGACTTTCAGTAAGTTTCAGCTCACTGTTATATGTAGACATATGGATATCTGCATGCTAGTACTTTCCATATTTTAATATTTTTGTGTGAGAAATTGGACTCGTGGCTGTTTGTAAGGCATTGGTCAAGAGGGAAGACACAAAAGTTGAAGGTGAAAACAAATGTATAAATAACAGGGAAGGGGTAGACAATGTGGCAGCAACACTGAATAACAATATGAGTTAAAATAGACAAAAAGGAGATGAAGGTGGTGATAAAATAATAAAATGTTGCCTTTTTTTTTTTTTTTTTTTTTTTAATTTATTTTTGGGACAGAGAGAGACAGAGCATGAACGGGGGAGGGGCAGAGAAAGAGGGAGACACAGAATCGGAAACAGGCTCCAGGCTCCGAGCCATCAGCCCAGAGCCTGACGCGGGGCTTGAACTCACGGACCGCGAGATCGTGACCTGGCTGAAGTCGGACGCTTAACCGACTGCGCCACCCAGGCGCCCCTAAATGTTGCCTTTTTAAAAAAGTAGTATCTCATCTACTATGTAACACATAAACTCTAAAGCCTATGTCACTACTGAAGAAAGTCCAAATGGATACTTGAAGGGCTGAGTGATAATGGGAAAGTAGAGACAGAGAATGTAAACAAATCTTTCAAGAAGCTTAGCTGTGAAGTGGAGGAAAGGAAGTGTTAATTGTAAGGAGCATGTCAAGAATGACCTTTTTCAAAAGCATGTAGATGGGAAAGCTGAATTGATATCATGAGCTAATTAAGAATTATAGATTCATAAACTATATTTACATGAACTGGAACATACTGAACGGCTTCGGTATTTCAAGTTACATGCTTGGTGACATTTGTAAAGAAGAAATGCTGTTTTATCCGGGTAGTATTTCTGTCATAGTTGATGTATGTTTTCATTTTAGGGAAGATACAGAAAAAGCTAAGTCGTCAGGAGATTGGAAAGCAGTACATGATTTTTATCTGACAACATTTGATTCTTTCCCAGAACTAAATGCTGCATTTAAGGTAATTACACATAAAACACATTTTTCAATTTTAGTTTTCTTTTTTTTCTTTTCTTTTTTTTCTTTTATTACTTTTTTAATGTTTTTATTTATTTTCGAGAGACAGAGAAACAGAGCATGAGCAGGGGAGGGGCAGAGAGAGAGGGAGAAACAGAATGCAAAGCAGGCTCCAGGCCCCGAGCTGTCAGCACAGAGCCTGAGGTGGGGCTCGAACTCACGAATTGCAAGATCATGACCTGAGCCCTTCAGATGCTTAACTAACTGAGCCACCCAGGTGCCCCTAGTTTTCAATTTTCCAAAGAAGATATGATAATTCAGCTCTTTCCCTACCCAATATTGACTTAAGCAGCCGTTTAAACAGACATTTATAGGTATTAATTTCTGAAATTATGCATATCACAAATAAATATTACTTAACTGATATCTTAAAGGTTGTTAGTATTTGTAATAATGCTGATGCTTCACGCCACTCTTTCAGTTTTAAAAAGGAAAGTGACTAAAATAATTCTCATACGTTCATTTTTATTTTTAGCAACTTGGCCCTGAAAGTTCTTTTTCAACATCCTACCAAGACATTATGAAGTAGTGGTTAGGGCTCAGATATTACTAAGAACAGTCCTTAAATGTTATATATACACTAAACTTACTAATTGAATTTGCAGAAAGATGCCACCACCTCATTTAATACCATTGAAGACTCTGGGATTAATGCTAAGTTTGTGAATGCTGTATATGATGCCTTACTTAATACTGTAAGTATTGTTTGTGAACAGATGCAAATAGCATAACTCTCTATCTCTTCTGTATTTCAAAAGCAGCCACAGAAATATTGTAATAATCACTTTGTAACATAATTATATTAGAAATTCTGATATAATTTTACAGTAAATTTAGTTGGAATTCTCAGAAAATTAGATTTTTTTAATTAAAGAATTAAGCAGAAAATACTTCTGTGTCCAGTTCATCTAAGTCTTGCCGAAATAAAATCACGCTTCACTTAGTCAGCAAAAGAAGATAAATTATTTGATTGTACTGGCATTGCATTGAATTTATAGTGGTTCTCAAACTTTACTATGTATGGCAATCACAGGAAGGGCTTTTTAAAATACAAAGTTTCAGATTCAGTAGGTCTGGGTAGAGCCCAAGCATTTGTGTTTCTAACAAATTCCCAGGATATATTGTTGCTCCTGATCCAGGGACCACATTTTGAGAACCACAGTACAACAGATGAATTTGTGAAGAATTGACATTTTTTTAATCCGTAAGCATGATATATCCCTCCAATTACTTGGATCTTCTTTAGTTTTTCTTGGTGATTCCTTGTAGTTTTCTGGATAAAGGTCTTGCCTGTATATTGTTACATTTATTTCTAGTACTTGAATTTTTTCTGATGCTATTGTAATTTGCTATTCATATTCTAATTACTAGTAGATAGAAATACTTTCATATATTTATCTTTATTTACTTACCATGCCAAATTCACTCACTAATTCTAATAGTGCATCAGTAGATTTATTTGGATTTCTGTATGGACAATCCTGTCATTTGTGAAAAAGGAGACTTTGACCTCATTAGTCCTTTTATCTTGCCCTGGCTAGGACCTCTTGTACACTTTCAAATAAAAGAAGTAATAGATATCTGAGTACTTTACTGTTTAATATACATAAAAAGGTACATAATAATATTTGTCATGAGAGAAATGTAAATAACATTACATATTTGTTCAAAATGAGT